>NW_025941861.1:0-636 GCF_000764305.2 Hyalella azteca
GTTTAATACATCAAGATTTCGGCTAAACAATATATAGTAAATGAAAGTTACTCTCATGAATTATTGTTTGACTTAACGTCACCAATTTAATGATGAACCGGTACGTAGTTTGACTAACGAAAAAGTAATATAACTGCACATTTCAATCAATTGACACTTCTCCGGACCCGCCTGCAAACTCGCCGGCGGACTCAGCTCAACCGAAGGAATTAGTACGGATTTTTACATAAATTAGTTTCAATTAAAATTAATGAACATATTTTTAATCAACCGAAATTCTCGGTTGAGCACTTGCTTGTCCCAGTTTAAATTCTCGAGACACGCAAGTGCTCAGTCTTGGCGATACCACAGCCATTTCGCCACTTTTGCCTACCTTTCTGCTATGATGCTAATCGAAATAAATTTTAGAAGCTTCTACCAAGAATCTCCAAACTTGGATGCGAAGGTAAGTATATGGATTTGGGCCAAGTAATTACCTACTTTATGATAATGTTGAAGTGAGTTCAATTAGTTACTTTAGTGGCCACATGCTTACTAGCGCTTCAGCTATTTAGCTATCTCGCACCGAAAGTCAAGATGAACATAACCGAGTTGGAAGGTCTCAGTTATTGCAAGATTCTCAAATCAAAAATTGTT
>NW_025941862.1:0-276 GCF_000764305.2 Hyalella azteca
AGAAAATTACTTCATGGAAATTCATCACCACCATATCAATTTAGCTTAAATTGTAGCTAATAAAGCGAAAAGTTTCATATTAAAACCATTTTACGGATACGATTGACAACATTCTAATAATACTAAGAAGATCGTCGTGGATAACAAAAACTTCATGATAAGTTCGAAAATTTTACAGGTTATTTTCTGAATATTTCCAGACGAATTAATCATGCACCAATTATACGCATAATTATAAATATAATAACAATTGTCGTAATTAGTCTTGTACACACC
>NW_025941863.1:0-598 GCF_000764305.2 Hyalella azteca
CCCATAACTTAGCAGCAGCCACAATAGCAAATTATCTTCTGTTTTTATTTGAGTTTCTAAGATCTTGATCAATTCAATCTATGTGAGCATATTTACATCAATATATATAAGAGGATTTTATTAATTAATATTGTGTTGCAGCGTCGAAAGATATATATAATTTACGTCTGACAAATGTACAGATATCTATACTTCATTTCCACTGTTTGTGCGCTGCATACAGTGGAATTTTGCAAAATTTATCAAATTTTGCAATGAAATTAGGCCTGAACTTGTTGTAATAGTGCTTAATATTAGAATAGAAGTGTCTGAACTGAAGAAATAGGCCCATGGCCTGTTGCAGCATATCTTCATAGAATATTATCTTCATTAATAAATACGTGGCTATTATGCCGCTACCCAAATACGTTTCAATCTGTTTTAGTCTTTGACTAAAGACAAAACCCGCTACTCTGTGCTCTCCTCACAATTTGTTAAAAACCTTAATTCACCACTTACACTTCTGAACACTGTTCAAATCTATATATCGCACTTACAATGCAAATGTAGACACCTTTAAAAAGCATAGAGACTTACTAGTAAATTCTCCTTGGGGAAA
>NW_025941864.1:0-465 GCF_000764305.2 Hyalella azteca
AATTACAATGCATCAGACAAATTAAACCATTTGTAGTGCATTATAAGGAGGCTACAAGCAGCCTTTCATTCACTGGCCTTTTATATAGCTTAGGACTCCTACCTAATACAGCCCTTTGCCTCTGTGCTTCATGCGCTGTATAAAGTTTGCGCATGTCAATAAACCATCCTTTTTTTTCATATTGTTTGTAGTAAGGACACTCCTCTGTGGAGTGTTCCTCGCTCCTACACACTCCCATTTGGCATTTTTGCCCTCTGCGGTTTTCCATTTCGATCTGTAAGAAAAATTTAAATGAAAATTACTTAAACAGTAACTTAAGTTGCACAAAAGATTTAATAATTAGCTTAAATTTATCAAAACCTATACAGTGGGGGGAAATAAATATTTGTACACTTGAAAAATCGTATTTTAATGTATGTAAGTACACAAACTTAACAGGAAAACTAATTTATATTATGTATAGAG
>NW_025941865.1:0-764 GCF_000764305.2 Hyalella azteca
CTAATTCTCACGAGGAGCACGGAGGATCTCGATTGATACCAGCAGAAAATTTTTTAGAGAAGATGTGGCTGGAAAAGGACAAATTCCTGCCACTGTGATTCAGCGCGTGTGTGACTCGAGAAATACGTTCGACGATTCATGTAAGAACGTGATAGGTTCAATTGCAGGACTCTTTTAACACGGCAGCTGTTATGAATAACAAAATATTAACCAACTTTTACTAAATTTCGTGTTACGTATTGAAAATTTTCAACAGCTGTTTCGAAAACTCTATTAAAATTTATTGCCTTGTTTCCATGGGACTTCAATTATTTGCATATAATTTTACTGATGTCGTATATGACTGCCTTTATCGTTCATGTAAAAGATTCTCATTATTTGATCAAGATGGTGCAACAGTCTTTTAATTAAATCCTTAAGGAATTTATTAATCTAAACTGTAGAAAACTGAAGGTATCTTTCTACCTTCATTTAGTTCTGGTAGCTCGGCGATGCATAAAATTAATGCCTCAAACAATTTCTGACCGGACTTCCAATTTAATAATTCCGATTTAATGTCTTGATTAAATAAAGCTTTAAATTTCATTATATAATTTCGAGCACACGTAGCAGTTTAGCAGCTAAGCCATCCTTATTTCTATTATAACGACTCTAAAGACAAAACTTCTCTGCCCTTGTTCCGCGTCCCAGCAAGGAGTCCCACTCTAATGTTCATGCAGTCAGCACACAGGATTAATCATCTCTTCATCTTCAGCCTTGGTCGA
>NW_025941866.1:0-253 GCF_000764305.2 Hyalella azteca
ACCAGTAAAGTATCTTGGATACCAGAATTTTCATACATAAGAAATCTGTTAAAATCTGGAGTAAATGAGGAAATTAAAAATGAACTGATTCTAAAAAATCACTGGTTTGCCTTGCCACTATGTATTAAAGTGTCTTTAAAATTTGGAGTACAAGCAATATGAACCTCATTTTATTGCGTTTCAGCTTGGAATGACCCCGTCTCACCCCGAGCTTGTACGGAAAACATTTTCTCTGCAAAAAAGCATCGCCCAA
>NW_025941867.1:0-2713 GCF_000764305.2 Hyalella azteca
ACTAGCTTAGTCAGTTATCACTTATCAGTAATCCACTCGAGGAGAAACTGGAGATCGGAGTAAGAACAGCGCTTGGCAGTCAACACAGTTCCTGTTACATGAATTAATACACGCCAGTCGTGGACTATAGATGTAACGTACTATAAACAAAGGACAATAAGGTAGACTGCACACTGCACCGAGCTGCCGGAGCTGGGGCCTGGGATCATAGTGGCAAACCAGAGCTTTTTTGGAAGTTGTTCTTTTTTGTTTCCTCAATAACACAAAATTTAAACCAATTTCTCAAGTATGATAATGCTGGTATCCATGATACTTTACTGGTCTAAATATAGGACTCAAAAATGAACTTGAGGGAAAGTCTAAAAACTCTCTGCTTTGTCACTATGCCTGGGATCGAACCCGGAACCTGCGCCTCTCTGCTCCAATCCTGATACTCTGAACTGTAACCACTGGGCCATGATATCCATTATCCATGGACCATGAGTCATCATGTCATGACACCACAGCGGCACAACCCACACTCCACAGACGCAAGTCTTGAAAATTTGATTTGAATTTGAAAGATCAACATTTTCTGAAGTGCTAGGAAGTACTGAAGTAGGAACTAGGAAGTACCTAGAAACCCACTAAGCCTACTATAACTAGGCCACTTCTACTACTATAGTATTACAGTACTAGTGTAGGGTAAACGCGGTATATTCCGACACATTAAGGACGCATCGAGAAATGAAAAACTATAAAAAAAATAACCGTATGCGTTACTCAAGTTCTGTTTGCTTTACGTGACTCTCAAAACACCGCACTATGCACCAGCAACAATGAAACATCACAAAACGTTGCCATATTTATTTAAAAGCCTTTAGAATGCAAACCTACCAATTTGAGTACCAAATCCCTATATTTCGACGCTGTGTGTGACTAAGTTAGGCACGTTGTGAGACGAATTCCGGCTGCGCTTCAAACTCTACTAATACGTAATTCCGACATCCTTGTGTTCGAATTCCGATCGCTGTGTGAGCTGTATTGGAATATGATACGGCTTTGAATTAGAACACTATTGAATATTGAACACTACCTACTTCATTAGGCTTTTAATTAACAGCTATTAAGCTTTTAATTAAGAAAATTTTAATGAGCTGTGTGTGTCCAAGTTGTGTCGAAATTAGTTTTTATGTGTCTAAATCCGTTTTTTAACTTTATCATCAATTAATTTATTTATGACTTGAAATCAGCAAATACAAGTACCTATACTTAAAGTATTCATAATATATTCACAGACTTATTTTGAAAGTCTCAAACCATAATATTCTTTCTTTCTACCCAAACAGTTTATCAGTATTTGGTAGAGCAAGGTNAGATCTTGCCAACACATTTGGATTGAAATTATTGCATTTTAAGTATTTGTCAGTCTTTGGCCAACTATTGAGAAAATAGTTGAAAATCTGGAAGACTGCAAGCGCACACAGTAAGGTTTCCAGTACGTTAAATGGATCAGGATGCAGTGAAGCTTATCTGGAAATCAGTTGCGATGGGTGCAAGTGTTGCAGTGTGTGGAGAGTAAGGGATATGCTATCTAAGTTGTTAGCAGCATTTTCTTATTAAAAATTACCCAGCAACCCATCTTGAAAATGGCTGGCTACACTTTGGGCTAAAAACCCATATCTTGGCGACGCAGCTTGCAAATTCTGCACCCTTGTGATTGCAGCCTCTGCTTTGCCACATTGCTATCATGCTATGCTAACCTGCCATATGGCATATTTGGCAGCGTTCCCATTATTTTGCAAGGTAATGAAGGTATAGCCATAAATCCATCTCTTACTATGAATTTTCATATGTTCCAATGTTTTCCATGCTTCAATTAACCCAAATTTATGGTTGCAAATTGCAATGTAGTTAATTTTGAGTTAATCAACCATTCACCATTCCAGATTCTACTTATTAGATTATTGTCTGCTGCAAGTAGAAGAAAATTATATTATTCCCTTTCAAGTTGCATTTTAACTCTGCATTATCCTCATCATGGTGAAACTCACTCCAGAACTCATCCAGCAGTGCGTGCAACACATCAATCCTGTCAGAGACAGAGAGCTTATTCTAAGAGGTGAGAGTTTTTTCTAAAGAATTTTATCATGATAGACTTTTTAGTACATTATTCAATTTAAGTATTGTGTATATATTTTTAGTATTTAATTCTGGAAAATGAGGCAAAAACCAAGTTAACCAACCAGGAATAAGATAAGAGTAAGGGACTGCAGTCAATTTAACCTGCTATTATTATATTAGTATAATATTATATCATCATTACCATAAAAATAGGGAAAATGGTATATTTTTGCCTGAAATTTTTTATAGTTACCTATAAAACAATGGTTTATAGGCACAACTTTTTTATGTTTTATCCCAACAGTCCAGATTGGTCCCTAGTTGATAATTTCCAAAAGGTGTAATTTTAGAAGCAGTTGTTCTTATATTAATTGTCCATCTAGTTGAGTTCTTTTCTCATTCTAAAAATATCTGTGGACTTCTCAGTTAAATATAAAGAAAGTCTGGTTCAAAATTTTAATTTCTGATAAATTTTATTCAAATGTCAGACAGCCTGAAACAATCATAAAATATACCGTATCTACATTCTAAGCCATAACTAGTGTTTTTCTTCCATTTATAGAGCTGCAAAATTCCATTTTGATGAATTACCGTAAAATGGGGTAACTTA
>NW_025941868.1:0-414 GCF_000764305.2 Hyalella azteca
ATATATTATAGAAGAGTGAAGACAGAATATATTATTATTCTGTCTTCACTCTTCAATTGAAGAGAGAAGCATAAACATTTAGCTTCTAACTTTTTAATCATATAAACATGTTTTTCTTAATGGGGTAATGGGTATTGTCAGCAAGGTCAGCAGTTGTCTGCAGCAGGCTAGAGGAGCAGGGCCACTGGCTAGAACTTTCCTGTTATTTTAAGTTGATTTTTTCTCCACCAATTCAATTATAGATATACCGGTATGCTTTAGCTGTTGTTCAGGATTAATCTAAGGGTTTTACTGCTACTTGCATACATATATACCTACATACCTCCAAATTACTTTTTAACAGTTCTAAGCCAGAAGTGCAATTAGGTTGCTAGATTCCAAATTTATTTTGGAGCTGCAAATTTACCTCTGAAC
>NW_025941869.1:0-341 GCF_000764305.2 Hyalella azteca
TTTTTGACCCGAAGAAGTTAACATGTTGCATTAATTTTTGTTGCATTGAGATTTAATTTCTATTGATGCTATTTTTGAATACAATGCGCCTCTAATAAATTACCTTGTTAGCTGGTAATTATTATTCGCCATAACTGTGCGGCTTAAGGATATGCTGAATATTTTTTCACAAGGTGTCGTTTTCTGTACACATTAGTTTTAATTGACGAAAATTTACTATTGAATTCATGAACAAGGAGCTTGAATTCTATACATAATATAAATCACTTCTCCTGTTCAGTTTGTGTACTTACATACATTAAAATACGATTTTTCAAGTGTACGAATATTTATTTCCCCCC
>NW_025941870.1:0-1857 GCF_000764305.2 Hyalella azteca
GAAGAAGTAATTAGAAAAGAGTTTAGTAATTTTTTTTCTTTTATACCAAATAACTTTCATTCTTTCAAGCCACAAACTGCAAAGTAAGCTAAGTTGTGGATAAAATGCTAGTTGTGGCCCAGGGTGCAGAAAGTGGGTAAATATTGCAAGATCTTTGTGCTTTGGTGACGCATCAGCAGCAAAATTTATGCCTTCAGAAGATCTTGCTGACACATTTGAATTAAAATAATTGCATTTTAGATATTCGCTAGTCTTTGACCAACTATTTAGAAAATAGTTGAAAATCTGAAAGACCGCAAGTGCACACGGTAAAATTTCCAGTACGTTGGATGGATCAGGATGCAGTGAAGCTTGTCTGGAAATCCGGTTCAAAGAGTGTAAGTGTTGCAGTGCATGGAAACCAGGGTGCAGAAAGTGGGTGATTGGGTGTGGGTCAATATAAAAGATCTTTGGCAACACAAAAAAATTTACGCCTACAGAAGATCTTGCAGCCACGTTTGGATCTAAATTATTGCATTCCAGATGTTTGACAGTTGTCAGTGTCAGCCAAATATCTAGAAAAAAGTTGAAAATCTGAAAGACCGTAAGCAACGGATGCGGTAAATAACATAAGATTCTCGAAATAACAAATAAATAAATTAAATAACATAAATAACATAACAAAAGATGCTAGGACATAAGATTCACAATAGCTTTGTTGATATGAGCACAGCACCATCTCTTGGCAGTCTGGGTGGCAGCATCGTGTCAAGCCTCACTCTACTTTGCCGCTCTCTCAGTAGTGGCACCACACGTCTGGCTGCCAGATAGCTGCTGAAGTGCCGTATATATGTTGAGTTATACGTGTTGCAGTGCGTGGAGAGTATGGGATATACCACTATCTAAGTTGTTAGCAGCTTTTTCTTAGTAAAAATTACCTGGCAACGCATCTTGAAAATGGCTGGCAAGGCTTTGGGCTAAATATCCATAGATTGGCAATGCTGCTTGCACCCTCTGCACCCTGGGTTGTGGCTAGGCATTGAGCTGCTGTGAAAATGAGTTGTTCTAAAATTTCACAGAGCAGCTCTGTATGGACTAATAATATGATACAGGATTTCTGATTGAAGTACCATCAAACAGGGTATAGTAAGGGACAGTCCTCCAAATTTCCCATCTCCGCCACAAGGTAAAAATGTTGTAGCAGCCAAATTAATTGAAATTGTGCAATACTATAAATAGTGGTGTAAACTTCAACATTTTTCCTATCTATATGTAGCATAAAGGAAGTTGAGAAATTGTACATTTACTAGCTCTAAAAATTGCTGAAAAAAATGTTGAATAGCAAAATAAAAAAAAAGTAATTTGTCACACTAAAAATTTTACTTGAAAAAAAGTTGCTGATACAGACAGGTGTTGGCTTCAAAACTTCATTTACGGAATTTTTGTACCTCAATCCAAAACAAAATGACAGGCTATTTTTGAATGATGGGGGTAAGAAGGGACACCCCCTTGGGTAATATGGGACACCTCTAATAGGGTATTTATAGTAGAACCTCAGTTGGCTAAGGTTCCAGTTAAAAAAAAAAAAGATTAACAACAAAGATTTAATTTTGATTACATCTACCTTGCTCAGTGAAAAAATTTCACTTGATAAAAAATTAAGGCATAATTGAGCATCACAAAATTGTGCATAGAATGTCATTGATAAAATTATGCACCGGGCAACATAGAATGAAAAGTAGTTAACCTTGAATAATATACATAGGAGACTGATCTATCATTAAGTACACTTGGAAATATCATCTGGAAGCAATCATCCTGATGATATCATCCAAGCATGCTGTTGCAAATCTTCCAAGACCTGGTCGTCCAAGGAAA
>NW_025941871.1:0-469 GCF_000764305.2 Hyalella azteca
TAAGAATACAGATATATTTTATCTTACTGTGGTAATCAAGCAAAAATTATTTAACAAAAGATATTTGGGAGACATAAATTTTCAATAATGTACAAATATGGTCACAATTCTGTTTTAAATTATGTATTAATATCGTCATAATACTGTTTTAATTGTGTATAATTTGAGATCATTATTTCAGTTTCATTGTTTGAATTATTGCCATCGTTTCGTTGTCATGCAAATGACCAAAGCTCTTTTACCATTGGTTTTAAACTAGAAGTTTAATTACTTAAAGGATAAAAGTGATAGAATGAATAGTCTTAATAGTACTAATCATGCGTACTTTTTTGACTAGAAACCTTTTGTTTCAAACGCTTATTTATGTATTAGTAAAGTAGAGTATTAAGTAGTGAATAATTTTTTACGTAGTGTTGAAATTTTATCTTGTGGACTGTAATTGAATTCGTGCTGCGCCTCCATAATTCTA
>NW_025941872.1:0-1284 GCF_000764305.2 Hyalella azteca
ACTCCTTGCAGAATTTTGAAAACACTGTTGAATATTGAACCCATGCAGATGGTTACTGCTGTATTTTTGACTAATTTCAAATGTGAATAATTGGTAGTGCTTGTGAGCGTGTTGAATATACAAGGGACAAGGCACCAATATTCCATGTCCAATGTTCATATCCCAATTTCCGCGCTTTACTCTACATAGAAGATAAGTACATTTGCGATGGTGAAGTTTGTGCAGATCGAATTTGTTTGTATGTACAGCGATTTCAGGAGGCTGGCCTGACAGCTGATTGTCATCCTTAGAATTATGATGAAGATTAACTACGTCATAATGCTGCTGAAAGAATAAATTTAAATGAATTTGTATTAGTTGAATTGCATTGTTTGATTTGTTAAATATAACGACGTTGCAGAATCGATTTCCGCATTAGGATCTATACTTTAGTCGCGATAAAGCTCAAAGATGAAAATTCGCAATAACACCAGATCAAATCTAAAATACGGATAAATATAAATCTAAATATTCAATAAATCATTCCAAATTTAAATATGTAGCGTTCATCAAGTTTGGTTAGCTAAGTAATAAACAGTGCATCACAAGTGTTGATTAGAACAGCTAATGCTCTACAAAAATATGTTGTGGAAGCTCTAATACATATACACTAAAAAAATACACTCTGTAAACATTCGCAACGCTTTACTACACGACCTTAAATTGAGTTACGGAGAGAAAAAATTTCGTTTTCTCAACAGAAAAGAAAAAATTGCGTTTCGACTGACGATTTTTTCAGCTTTAATTCATGCAATTTCAGTGAAAATTCACAGACGTGGCAGCTTCTGATTTGGGTTACCAGAAGCTGGGGTGACTCTAAAATTTGTTAGGGATAAGGCAAGTAAAGTCGCCCAAATAGATGACACTTCAATGAGCGTATGAGCTATTATAGAAAAAACTATATATGTACACGGAAGGTAACGTTTGCGTTTAAGAGCACACAATTACAATTCAAAGCTATATTATGATTTAATCGGTCTCGTTTGCTTTGATATTACGAGACTCTTGACGTTACGAAACCTTGGAATAGCTTAATTTCTATTAATAATTGTACTATCGCCCGTCGCAGTATATCTATTTATATAAATTATTTATTTATTTTTTGTTTTACTTTGCAATATGGCATAATGTTTTAATCACGTTTGCAAATTACTCGTTTAAGATAACATGTGCATTGAAAAAAATAATCTCATGGTGAGCCGATATCACGAAGGTCTGACGTCATGCAGACATGCAGAAATAATG
>NW_025941873.1:0-325 GCF_000764305.2 Hyalella azteca
GGTTGGGCAGCAGACCCTCTAGACCCCTACAACCCCTAGACCCTCACTAGCAGCGCTGGGGTTGGGCAGCAGACCCTCTAGACCCCTACAACCCCCTAGACCCTCACTGGCAGCGTTGGGGTTGGGCAGCAGACCCTCTAGACCCCCAACCTCCTAGACCCCACAACCCTCTAGACCCCCTAGACCCCCACATCCCTAGACCCTCACTGGCAGCGTTGGGGTTGGCGCTGGGGTTGGGCAGCAGACCCTGGGCGACGGCGGTCTGCAGCTGCTGCAGGGTCAGACCCCCGGGCAGACCCTTGGGGACGAGGCTCCTCCCCGAGGC